>NC_088394.1:21162500-21177500 GCF_037993035.2 Macaca fascicularis
ACTCTCTCCCCATGCGTTTATTCATTCATTCAACACTTACTAACTCCTAGTATGTGCCCTGCACTGTTCTAGGTTTGAGGACAGATCAGTGAACAAAACAGATGATTTCTGTCATTGTGGGGTTTCTCTTCTCACATGAAGAGACAGATAATAAACAGTGAACATGTTAAATGATAAGGTATGTTCAGGCCAAGCACGATGGCTCACGCCTGTAATCCCAGCACTTTGGGAGGCTGAAAGGGATGGATCAACTGAGGTCAGGAGTTCGAGACCAGCCTGGCCAACATGGTGAAACCCCGTCTCTACTAAAAATACAAAAAAATTAGCCAGACGTGGTGGCGGGCACCTGTAATCCCAGCTACTCAGGAGGCTGAGGCAGGAGAATCGCTTGAACCTGGGAGGCAGAGGTTGCAGTGAGCCAAGATTGCGCCATTGCACTCCAGCCTGGGCAACAAGAGTGAGACTTCATCTAAAAAAAAAAAAAGATGCCAGGCACTGTGGAGAAAAGGAAAAAGTGAAATAGGGTGAGGGAATTGGGCTTGTCAGGTAGTCGGGGGTGAACTCATTTAGAAAGGGACATTTGAGCATCCACTTGACAGAGGTGACAAAGTCTGAAAGGCTCTTCCTCCAAATACCTTCCAGACAGTGGGAACAGTTCATCCAAAGCCCTGAGATGGGAACCTGCAGCAGAGTCCAGGAAGAGCAAAGGGGCGGTGCAGTTGTGGTGGAGCGAGTGAGAGGGTTTGGTAGGAGATGAAGTCACAGAGGGACTGGGGCCAGATCAGGAAGGGTTGGACAGCCATTGTCAGGACTTGAGCTTCCAGCCTAGCAGGATGGGCGCCCCTGGAAGGTTCTGAGCCATGGAACAACACAGTTGTACTTAGAATTTTCAAAGGTGCTCCTGGCTGGGCATGGAAGCACATGTCTGTAATCTCAGCACTTTGAGAGGCTGAGATGGGAAGATCCCTTGAGCCCAGGATTTCAAGGCTGCAGTGAGCTGTGATTGCACCACTGCACTCCAGCCTGGGTGACACAGGGAGACTCTCTCTCTAAAAATAAAAGGAGCCCTGGCTGGGCACGCTGGCTCATGTCTGCAATCCCAGCACTTCGGGAAGCCGGCTGGGAAGATTGCTTGAGCCCAGGAGTTTAAGACCAGCCTGGGCAACATAGTGAGACCACCATCTCTACAATAAATTTAAAAAGTATCCAGGTGTGGTGGTGTTCATCTATAGTCCCAGCTACTCAAGAGGCCAAGGCAGGAGGATCACTTGAGCCCATGAGTTCAAGGCTGCAGTGATTGTACCACTGCATCCCAGTGTGGGCAACAGAGCCAGACCCTGTCTCTAAAAAATATATAAAAGAACCAAAGGATCTGACCGGGTGCAGTGGCTCACGCCTGTAATCCCAGCACTTTGGGAGGCTGAAAGGGATGGATCACCCGAGGTCAGGAGTTCGAGACCAGCCTGGCCAATATGGTGAAACCCTGTCTCTACTAAAAATACAAAAATTAGCTGAGTGTGGTGGCATTCGCTTGTAATTCCACCTACTCGGGAGGCTGAGGCAGAAGAATTGCATGAACCCAGGGCATGGAGTTTGCAGTGACCAAGATCTTGCCACTGCGCTCCAGTCTGGACAACAGAGCAAGATTCTGTCGCAAAAAAAAAAAAAAAAAAGAGAAAATCAAAGGATCTGCCTGGCTGGGCAGACAACAGACTACAGGGGCTGAGAGTGGACAGAGGGGGACCAGTTAGGAAGAAACTGTGGTGTCCAGGTGAGAGGAGGGTGGCCGTCAGAGGGGCTAAAAGCTATCACATTCTGAACAGATTTTAACAGTTGAGCCAATTGGATTTGCAGGTGGGTTGGACCTGGCATATAAGACAAGGGGGAGTCAAAAGTGGCTTTAGGGTTTTAGCCTGAGCGGCAGAGTGAACTGACCAGTCCACCGGAAAGGGAGGGAGGAGCAGGATGGGAGAGACTATCAGATGCTTGCTCCAGGAGCTGGTGAGTTTGAGTTTTCTGTTAGACAACCTGTTGTTGATATCCGGAGAGCATTGGATACATGAGCCTGGAGCAGAGGGGCTTGACCTGGAGCTAGAACCTGGGGAGCCATCAGCATCTAGATGGAATGTAAAGCCATTCCAGGCACAAGCCTATGTTTATCACCCACCCCTCTCCACCAGGGCCACATCAAGAAGAGGCTGTTCATGTTCCGATTTGGGGACCGCAAGGCACGGATGAACTGGGTACACGTACACAATCTGGTGCAGGCACATGTGCTGGCGGCCGAGGCCCTCACCGCGGCCAAGGGCTACGTGGCTGTGAGTCCCCTCTGACATCCCCAACCACCTTCCCCACAGGGCTGCAGGCAGAGCGCCCCATCCCTAGGGGATTCCTGGATGGCACACAAGATTTCCCCCCAACTTAAGAAGGCTGAAGGGACTCTCAGCCCAGGGAGGCTTGGGGGAAGCTGGTAGGTGGAGTGCGGAGTTCTTTATAGAGCATCTTTAGCTCTTCCTAGGACCATGTGAGGTTGGTGTTGATCCCAGAATAACAGTTGCCAAATGCTAAGCCTCCACACATAATGTCGCATTTAATCTTCACAACAGTCCAAGAGGGAGATCTCATTATTATCCTCCCATTTCTCAGATGAAGAAACTGAAGTACAGAGAGGTTAAGCAACTCCATGGAGGTCACACAGCTAGTTAGTGTGGTCGTCCTAGAATTCACAGGGAATAGCTCAGGTGTGTCCTCAGGTCTTGGGGCTGCTCCAGAGAACTCAGGGTTGGAGCAGCTGCTGGGAGCCATCTGGAAGGGTGGGGGCAGGCTGCTGGGGAGAAGGCTGACCGTCCCCTCCCACATGTCCCCTTCAGAGTGGGCAGGCGTACTACATCAACGATGGGGAGAGCGTCAACCTCTTTGAGTGGATGGCCCCGCTGGTAGGTGCCCAGATGCCCGCCCACCCCGAATGATCATTCTGGGATCCCTGACCTTCTCTTCCTTTTTATTTATTTACTTTTTAAAAAATTTTTTGAGACAGAGTTTCACTCTTGTCACCCAGGCTGGAGTCCAGTGGCGCAATCTCGGCTCACTGCAACCTCCACCTCCCAGGTTCAAGCAATTCTCATGCCTCAGCCTCCCAAGTAGCTAGGATTACAGGCACACACCACCACGCCCAGCTAATTTTTTGTATTTTTAGTAGAGATGGGGTTTCACCATGTTGGCCAAGCTGGTCTCAAAGTCCTGACCTCAAGTGATCCACCCACCTCAGCCTCCCAGAGTACTGGGATTACAGGCGTGAGCCACTGCGTCTGGCCTGCAGCCTTCTCTTCTTGTCCTTTTCTATGTCCAAAAAGTCAGAAAATTTCACATTAAAAACCAACTCTTTGCCCGGTGAGGTGGCTCACATCTGTAATCCCAGCACTTTGGGAGGCTAACATGGGAGGATCGCTTGAGGCCAGGAGTTTGAGACCAACCTGGGCAACAAAGCAAGGACCCCCGTCCCTGCAAAAATAAAAATTCAATTAGGTGGACATGGTGTTGGCGCACCTGTGGTCCCAGCTACTTGGGCAGCTGAGGCGGGAGGATCTCTTGAGCGCAGAAGTTCAAGGCTGCAGTGAGCTATGATTACACCACTGCACTCCAGCCTGGGCAACAGAACAAGACCCTATCTCTAAAAACCAGTTTTTTAAAAAAACAGCTCTGGCAACATTGGAACCTGGAGCCCTTGAGGGGCGCTATGTGCTCCTCAGTTACCTGCAGTTCCCTTCCACCCTGCTTCCAGGCATTTGTTTTGCTTTGCTTTTTTGAGACAGTCTCACTCTGTCACCCAGGCTGGAGTGCAGTGGTGTGATCTCAGCTCACTGCAACTTCCGCCTCCCGGGTTCAAGAGATTCTCCTGCCTCAGCCTACTGAGTAGCTGGGATTACAGGTGCACACCACCCTGCTCTGCTAATTTTTGTATTTTTAGTAGAGACAGGGTTTCACCATGTTGGCCAGGCTGGTCTCGATGCTTCCAGATTTATGTTGGCTCCTAGCCCTGTGGAGTTTTGCTTGTGAGCCACCTGTTATGTGTTGAGGCTCTGAAGGAGGCATGTGGAAGAGTCAAAAGCGCAGGGGAGGTGTTTGGCTTTGGGGCCTCCCCACACGGCTGCCTGGGAACTCTGGCATCCTCTCTGAGCAGCCCAGACTCCTAGCAGCCAGGCTTGCCTGGAAGGGGTAGACCAGAAAACCCAGGCTAAAGGACCCAGGTTTTCTCCTGACCTGGAAAGTTTTTATGCCAGTGAAGAGCTCACCTTATCCCATGCCAGCCCATTTCTGCTGCATCTCCTACCACCCTCCACACACATGTTGTGTTGTTGTTTTTTTTCTCTTTAATAACAGAGAAGTCTATTCTGGAAAAATCAGATTCTACATAAATGCCTTGGAGTGTCTCTAGGTATAGACAGATGTAGGTGATAATTAAATGATGTGAATGATCCCAAGTTAAAAAGCTACCTGGCAGGTGTAATGGCATATACCTGTAATCCCAGCACTTTGGGAGGCTGCGGCAAGAGGATCACCTGAGGCCAGGAGTTTGAGACCAGTCCGAGCAACACATCATGACCCCTGATCTCTGCAAAAAAAAAGAATTTTTTAACTGTCCCACGCTTTCAATTCCTCCTTGGATTTTCTGGGTCAAGGTGCAGATTTCATTTCAAGACTGGCATAGGCTTGGGTTTGGCTGCAGGGCCTGCCCCCTGGGGTGGGCTGGTGGGGAGACAGCAGGTACTTCTGCTGGTCCCCGGTAGAGGGAGCCTGTGGTCTTTCCACACCAGTACCTGAACCACCTATTCTCAGTCCAGCTCTTGTTTCTTTGCAGTTTGAGAAGCTGGGGTACAGCCAGCCCTGGATCCAGGTGCCTACTTCCTGGGTTTACCTGACAGGTAAGGAAAGGAGTGTGCGTAGTAAAACCCCTCCATGTGCCAGGTGTACCTTGCATTGCCTTAATTGGAACTCAGGGGCCAGGTGCAGTGGCACGCGCCTGTAATCCTAGGACTTTGGGAGGCTGAGGCAGGCGGATCACCTGAGCTCAGCAGTTCCAGACCATCCTGGCCAACACAGTAAAACCCCATCTCTACTAAAAATGTAAAAATCAGCCGGTGTGGTGGCGCACACCTGTATTCCCAGTTCCTTGGGAGGCTGAGGCAGGAGAATCGCTGTAACCCAGGAGGCGGAGGTTGCAGTGAGCCGAGATCCCACCACTGCACTCCAGCCTGGGTGACAGAGCAAGACTCCGTCTCAAAAGAAAAAAAAGAAACTCAGGCAGGACCAGGACTAGGATGAGGACAGTGAGGCACCGTGGTCACAAAATTTAAGGAGGCCGTGCAGCAGCTCCAAGCCTGAGTTTGCAGTTGCCTGGTGCTGGAAGCCAGTGCCTCCTTAAATTCCACAACCTAGGTGTCTCACTTCCCTCACCCTAGTCCCACCTGCAAGGCAGTTATGGTGGGACCATTGTAAAGATGACTTGACCCGAGGCTCTGAGAGGTTAGTGACTTTCTCAAAGTGCCACAGTGAGAAAGCGGGGGAGGCTGAATTCACAACTGGGCTTGGCGGGCTCTGGGCTCGTCGTGCTGCTGCTGGGAGGTCTCATGCCAGTCAGGAGAAGAGGGAACCCTGGGGTTCTGTCCCCCAAGGTCACCCTGAAGTTAGGGCTACTTTAGGACAAATGGAGGCTCCATTTTGATTCTAGATTCTCCTCCTGTCCCTGAAGGTCAGTCTCTGCTCCCACCTCCACCCCCGACAATGCGTCTTGGCTGCTGCCCTTCCCTCTGTCGCCAGCACCCATCTACTGGCCTCCTCCCAGCTGGAAGGCAGAGCAGGCTTCAGACATGGAGTGACCAGCCTGAAGGGATGGTGGCCCTCCAGTCCCAAATAGCTGTGTTCCAGGGTCTCCTTGGTAGGATCTCTTGTGTTTTAAATGCATCAAGTAGCTTGGCATTAGAAGCAGGGGTTTGCAAATTTTTGTTCACTAGGGAACACATGCACTAGGGAACTTCTCATGCACAGCATTTCCACAGTGATTGGTACTCCTGGCCCTGAGCCACGGCCAATGGCACTTGGGGAGGATTGTAAATACGTTCCCAGTTCCCAGTGGGCTAACAGTAACTCAGTGCTTCTCAACCAGGACTGCACTTCACAGTCACCTGGGAGCTTTTAAAATAGAGAAATGTCTCAGCCACACCACTGACCAATTAAACTGGGATTAGCAGGGAGGAAGCGGGAGGGAAGTGTCAGTATTTTTTGTTTTTTTAGAGTCAGGATCTTGCACTGCAACCCAGGCTGGAGTGCAGCGGCATGATCATAGCTCATTGCAGACTCCTGCGCTCAAGCAATTCTCTGCCTCACCCTCTCAAGCCTCTAGGACTTCAGGCTCCTACCACCAGGCCCAGCTAATTTTTATACTTTAGTAGAGATGGGGGTCTTGCTATGTTACCCCAGCTGGTATCGAACTCCTGGCCTGAAGTGATCCTCCCACTTCAGCCTCCAGAGTAGTGGAGGTGACAGGCATACACTTCCGTGCCTGGCTATTTTTAAAATATTTTTTTAGAGATGAAGGGTGTCTCACTTTGTTGCCTAGGCTGGTCTTGAACTCCTGGCTTCAAAAGATCCTCTCTCCTCAGTCTCTTATGCTGGGATTACAGGCATGAGCCACCACACCTGCTTCTCACCAGCATTATTTTTAAATTGGTCCCACATGCAGCCCAGTTTGAGAACTGTTACTCCAACCTCTTTCTCTCCTACTGCAGAGAGCATTGGAGTAGAAGTGAGAGAGATTGTTATATGGATAACTTTGAATCTGCTCAGATTTATTTAAAAACTTCAGTCCTTTAATTTTTGGGTTTTTTTTTTAAACAGAGTCTCATTCTGTCACCTAGGCTGGAGTACAGTGGCGCAATCTCGGCTCACTGCAACCTCTGCCTCCTGGTATAAGCGATTCTCCTGCCTCAGCCTCCCCAGTAGCTGGGATTACAGGCACATGCCACCATGCCCGGCTAAGTTTTGTATTTTTAGTAGAGGCGGGGTTTCACCATGTTGGCCAGGCTGGTCTCGAACTCGTGATCTCAGGAGGTCCGCCTGCCTCAGCCTCCCAAAGTGCTGGGATTACAGACATAAGCCACTGCACCTGGCCCAGTCCTTTAATATTAAAAACAAGTTGCTTGTGACATATTTCACAGCTAAACAAGGCACCCCAGCATGGGCTGCTGATTTAAAGGAATCCAGTGACTTTTGAAAGTGACCTCTAGCAAAGCAAATGGTGCCCCCATTGATTTGTCCCCAAGGGCCTCCCTGGAGTTTGCATAATGTGAGGCCCCTGGTCACTGGCCCCCTTCTTCCCTGCAGCGGCAGTGATGGAGCACCTGCATCTGGCCCTGAGACCCATCTGCTGCCTCCCACCACTGCTCACTCGGAGTGAGGTAAGTGGGCTGCTGCTGTGGGAGCCTGGGCCCTGCTCCCCATCCCTCCCTTCCCACCTCTCCCCACCATCCCCACTGCTACCACTCCTTACCCCTTTGACACCATGACGATGGATGCTTGTCTGAGGTCTCAGAACTTTCCATGTGGGCCCAAAGCTGGTGCTATTTCTGTTATGATTACCCCAACCTCTGGGTTTTTGCTGAGGCTGTGGGTCTGAAATGTGACAGCTCCAAGCCCATCCATCAACACTGTTTTTTTCATTCATAAGCATCTTGTCTTTCCACCAGACTGGAGGTTCCCCAAGGCAAGTTTCAGGCCATTCACTTCTTTGAATGCTACCAATCCCACCAACTCTCAACACACACACATATACACACACACACACACACACACACACCAGCTTGGTGGTACTAGGCTCATAGTTCATGCTTACTGAATAATGAGTATATATTAAGTACCTACTATATACAGAATATAATTATTTTTATGAGACAGGGTCTCACTATGTTGTCCAGGCTAGTCTCAAACTCCTGAGCTCAAGAGATCCTCTTGTCCAGTTGTGGTGGCTCACACCTATAATCCCAGTGCTTTGGGAGGCTGAGACAAGAGGATCACTTGAGGCCAGGAGTTTGAGACCAGCCTGGGCAACACAGAAAGACCTCATCTCTACAAAAAAATTTTAAAATTAGCCAGGCAAGGTGGTGTATGCCTTTAGTCCCAGCTCAGGTGGGGGATCACTTGAGCCCAGGAGTTCGAGGCTGCAGTGAGCCACGACTGCACCACTGTACTCCAGCCTAGGCAACAGAGACTCTGCCCCTAAAAACCAAAAAAAAAAAAAAAGAGAGAGAGATCCTCCCTGCTCAGCCTTCTAAATAGCTGAGATTACAGGCATGCACCACCATGCCTGGCTCAGAATTCTCATAATAATGATGATGCAGGTTTATATTTGCTTAGTTAAAAGAGAAGATGTTTTCATCGCAGATTGTAAATAGCAAAGCAATAGGTGGTATTTGAGGTTATTTGCAAAAATCCTTCCAGTCCAGTCGGGCGCAGTGGCTCACACTTGTTCCCAGCACTTTGGGAGGCTGAGGCAGGTGGATCACCTGAGGTCAGGAGTTCAAGACCAGCCTGGCCAACATAGTGAAACCTTATCTCTACCAAAAATACAAAAATTATCTGGGTGTGGTGGCACATACCTGTAGTCCCAGCTACTCGGGAGGCTGAGGCAGGAGAGTCGCTTGAACCTGGGAGGTGGAGGTTGCAGTGAGCTGAGACCACACCACTGCACTCCAACCTGGGTGACAGAACAAGACTCCATCTAAAAAAAAAAAAATCCTTCCAGTCCACTCTCATTTGATTGTCTCTGATGCCTTGCTAAGTTAAAAAGGTCAAAAAAAATCATGCTCTCCATTTTATGACAAAAAATTGAGCATTAGGAAAATTATTGATTTGTCCAAGGCCACACCATACTGGAATTGGCTTCAGACTCCATGTTCAGTGCTCTTTAACAAGGGCAGTCAGAGGGGGAGAGTGGAGAATGGGCCACAGAAAGAAGTAGTCACCTATGGCTTCTCCTTTGAACTATCCGGATCAGTAGAGGAGAGAATAAGATGATACCATCTCTTGAGTGGTGACAATATGCCAGGCACTGTGCTTTATGTCATTTAACTGAGTTGTAGACGCCATTGTCCTCTCCATTTAGAGAGGTGGAAGTGAGACACACAGTGAAATAACCTGCCCGTGATCACACACTTAAATGGTAGAGCTGGGACTTGAACCCAGACCTCAGTGATTTCAAGCTTAACCATTAGCTTGTGAAAATGCATCAGGAATCACATCCATAAAATAGCTGCCAGGGTGCAGCTGAATTGTGGTCAGGCAGGGACTTGGCTCCTCTCCCTCTTCTTTAAGTTGGGGATTTCCTTGTTCAGTTCAGGGGCAGTGTCCTTAACTGTGGAAGTTCCTTGGCTGTGGCTCGGGTACCCTCTGCTGGTCAGTCTGTGACACACCAACCAGCCCTCCAGTTTGACTTTATAGCCTTTAACGCATTTAACATGTATTCAGCATCTCCTGTGGTACCAGGCACTGTGCTGAGCAATGGAGGCAAGAAGACATAGTCCTTGCCCTCGGGGAGCTCCTAGTCCAAAGGGGAAGACAGCCCACGAACCAGGCAACTCAACACTGTAATTAGAGCCACTTTTGGGAAAATCGCGAGAAACTCCAGTGCACACAGAAGGGGCGCCGAAGCCAACTCTGAGGAAGTCAGAGAAAGCTCCCCAGAGGAGGTGACATCTAGTGTGTTAGGGACCCTGCTTATCTAGCATAACTCAGCTCCTGTGCTCCCCAAAGCTCTGCACTTAATGACTGAGACAAAAACGGACAAACACTGGTCTTTCTCCTCACCCCCCATTAAGCATCCAAGACCACAGGTTTGACCCCAGGGGCTGTTTCAGTGCCATGGGAGAATCCAGCAGCTGGTGGATTATTCCCCAGGGTCTGACTGAGGCACAAGAGAGGAAGAAATGAGTCAGCTGGGAGAGCATCTTCAGATGCCAGCACAGCAGGGAAGAAATTAGGCTAGAACCTGGCTCCCCTGTGTGACCCCGGGCAAGTCACTCAACCTCTCTGATCTTTTTCCAAGTATGCACAGAACAGATAGTGCTAGTACCACCTGAGAGGATTAAATGAGGTAGGGCATGGAAAGGATTTAGCCCAGGCCAAGTGCAGGGTGTGTGTTCCTCAACTGATAGCTATCATTACTACCCTTGACACCAGTGGGCCCCAAGCCATCTGGCAGCAGGGGAAACACAGCTTAGACCCTAGAGAGTAATCAGTTCTGCATAATCGAATTCCTCTCTTAGGGAAGCTTAGTTAATCAGTGAGGGCGTGAAGGCTGCGACTGGGGCCCGCCTGGCCACAGTTGGTCTGGGGTTGGGAGCAGGAAGCCAATGTCGTTTCCTGGAGATGTTTCTGGCAGGCGTTCACCGTCTCCTAGCGGATGCCTAAGAATGTATCAAGGGCCTCCTGAGTCCTAGCACCGTGCTAGGCCGGGAAGATGAGTGTAGGGGTGAGACCTTTCCTTCTTAGGGGCCAAGGAGTTAAATAAGGTGCAAATTTAGCGGGGCTGAAGGGGGCGACGCAGAGGTGGCACCCTCCAATAAAAATGAAGATGGAAGGAAGAAATGAAAACCTCTCTAATGAGGGCATCGCAGGAGCAAGACGCTGTCCTCGGGTCCTTTTAAATCACTGTGCAATGGAGGGGAAATCCCTGCCCTCTCTTTTCCCTTTCCGTAAACAACGAGGTAGAGGATGCCCCCCTCCCACGAGCCCCGCCCTCGGATGCCCCGCCTGTCCCCGCAGGTGCGCAGCGTGGCCGTGACGCACACCTTCCAGATAGCCAAGGCTCGCGCCCAGCTTGGCTATGCGCCCGACAAGTTCAAGTTCGCCGATGCAGTGGCGCTATACGTGCAGTCCACTACACGGCGGCCCCGCGGCTCCACGGCGCGGACCCTCCTGCGGCTGCTGCTCGGGCTGCTGCTGTTCCTCGGCTTGCTCGCCCTGGCCCTGCACTTCCTAGGCCTGCAGCCTCTGCACTCCTCCGTGGAGCGCCTGTGACCGCCCGCCGCCCGCCGGGGTCGGCACTGCTGCACCCTCTCCCACCCGCGGCTCCCTGGGCTAGTACCAGCCCCTGCCCCGCCTTCTGGGTTTGAGCGCGCCTCTGCTCCGCCCCTTGACTCCTAGCCACGCCCCTGAGCCGCCCTCCAGACCTAGCCCCCACCCCCGAATCCTGGCGACGCCCCTGACTACTCCCAGACTTTGCCTCGCGCCCCTCCTGTGTTTTGGCCCCGCCCCCGTCCCGCCCCGCCCTCCGAAGTGGGCACGCTCCCCCTCCACCCGCTGAATCCTGGCCACGCCCCTGGTCGGCCCCGACACCTAGCCCCGAGTCCCTTTCCATGTTTTGGCCGCGCCCTTGACCCGCCCTTCAAATTGGGCACGCCTCTTCCCCGCCCCCTGACTTCAGGGCCTAGTCCTGAGCCGCTCTCCAGGCCTAACCCCGCCCCATGTCATAGCCACGCCCCTTCCCCCCCCCCCCCCATGTTTGGGCACGCCTTCTGAGTCTTGGTCACACCCCCGCCCTGCCCCCTGAGTCGTGCCTACGTCCATGTCCCTCCCTCCAAGCCCTGGCCCTGCCCCTTTTTTCCTCCCTCCGGCCTGCCCCGGTTACTGACATGGGCCAAGGCTCACAGCCTCCTCCGCCTTCTGGACCTTCTCCTAGTCTCTGCCCAGTTCCGGTCCGCCCCCAGATTCTCCCTCGTTCTGGTTTCGCCCCTTTTCTGGTCCTCCCCGCACGGTTGAGCCCCCTTGGCTTCTCCTTTTGGGTCTGGCCTTGCTCCTCCCTCTGGGTCCAGTCCCGCCCTTCTCGCGTGTAATTGGGTCCTGGCCCTGCCCCCTCCCTCTCTGGCTTCACCCCTTTCCAGGTCCGCCTCCTGGGTGGGTTCTCCCCAGAGCCTGGCTGCCGGGTCGCTATGGTCTAATGCAGTCTGGGGTGGAGTTGATATGAGTTTGCGCCGTCAGCTGCTGTTCTGTCTGGTAACACTGCTTTCGATCTCCCCGACCCAGTGTTCTGGGCTTCTCATTCACACAGATCTGTGTTGACAGCCAGGGCTTGGGGGAAAACCAGGACGCAAGCTTCTGCCGAGCCCGACTTGGCCTTTTTGGGTTCCTGTCTGAGGATGACAGCATATTAAGCACAGGTTTTAGTACCCGAAAGAGCATCAAAAAATTAAAAAAAAAAAAAAAAAAGAACTTTTAAAATAATTGGATGTCTCGATGAAGTACCAATAAAGCTATAATGGGAAAAATAGAGTTTAGTTGGTTGCATTTTATGATTTAGTACTATTTCTATTTACTAATTAGAGATAGTGGTGATCACCATAATCTTTAAAGTTTAAGGTCACAAAACTTCTTAATCTAGCCCTGCTCTCCACAGAAACTTCGCCCCCTATCATCTTGGTGTCAGTTATCAGTTGTGAGTACCAAGACATCAGTGTGTCAGTACAACCAGGTATAGATCGTAGTATGCACACGTGGGACTGGCAGAGAAGAAAAGCATCACAAGCCTGAGGTGGAGGGGATGGAATGGGCTCATCAGAACCAACATGGCCACAGCAGCGTGTGTCCCACTCTGCTGAACAAGGTGGGCAGTTTGGGATGGAGCTAAAAAAAAAACTGTATGCTGCTCTCTGCTAGGCTGAATTGTGTGTATGTAATTTTTGAAAGATCAATAATAATCCTTTATGTTTATTTAATGCTCGACAGTGTGAAAGGGCTTTCATCTATATGATCTTGTTTAATTCTTACAGCCACTCTTAAATAGGATTTATTATTCTCATTTTATAGATGACGGAAACTGGGGCTTTGTCTCATTCCAAAGAGCAGAGGAGGGTGGGGGTTTCTGTTCTACAGCTGTGGGAATTTGGAGGAGCACCGCCTAAGCCCCCACTGGCCTAAACATAACACGTGGTAACTTCTATTTTTCTACACCCTGGCCATGCCAAGGCTTGCGGTTGAACTCTGGGATTGGTCTCATTCTCTCAGAGCCACAAACCTCGGACCATTTGAAGCTGGCAGTCCTGGGGCTTCCTTTCCTCTCGATAACATGCTTACATCCAAACTCACTTCCTTCCTCTCTTTCTTCTCCCTGCTAATCCTGGGAAATCTATTCTTCGAGCAGGAAAAACAGTGTCACACTGCTCACATTATTTTCTAGATCTTTTGACTAGTGCCAAACCTCAGCTTTTGAAAACCCAAAAGCCAAGAATCAATTTATTTGTTTTCTGGATTTCTCCAACTCATCTATTCCTTAACACTCTGGAAGCAGGATGTCTAAACTCTGGGCATGGGGACAACATGGATCGCTATGTCAAGAAAGCTTTTTTCCTTTCAAGCCTCTTTATCCAATGGAAAAGGAGGTGGCATCCCCACCCAACAGAAAAACTGAATCACTGTAAGAATTTTTGAGACTGCCCAGACCACTAGCCGTGAGGTTCTGAAAGGGCAAGTAGGAGGTTCTAGCTTACTTGGAGACACTAAGGAGAAGCATCACAAATGCAGGAAACAGAGTTGTCACAGTGGGCAGCCCAAGGTAACATAGTCGATTGGAAGGGACCATCAAGACAAAACTCATAAGCTTTCCATTATGGGTGCTAAAGCTATTCCCCATTGTAAACCCAATGCCAGGCATCTAAAAAATCCTCAAGTCTCTCTCATCTTGAAAATATCTTCCCAGCAGGGCGCAGTGGCTCACACCTGTAATCCCAACATTTTGGGAGGCTAAGACTGGAGGATTGCTTGAGGTCGGGAGTTCAAAACCACCCTGGGTGATATGGTGAGAACCCTGCATCTACCCCCCCCAAAATAATTAATTAATTAATTAGCCAGATGTGGTAGCACCCAGGAGGCTGAGGCAGGAGAATCACTTGAATCCAGGAGTTTGAGTCTGCAGTAAGCTATGATTGCAGCACTACACTCCAGCCTGGACAACAGGGCAAGACCCCATCTTAAAAAAACAAATAAAAAAATCCTCCCCTGATTCCCCCATTTCCCCTCCCAATACTCTTCCTTTTGCTTCTCCTCTTCAAAATCAAATTTTGTGATGAATTGACCATACTTATGTTTCCATTTCTTCTCGTCAACCCATTCCAAAATGACTTTAAGATCATCAATGATCTTGTCCATAAATCGTAATAGATATTTTTCAGTCTTTATTTTGCCAATCTTCTTAGCTGTGTTCAACATAGTTGACCGCCCCCTCCTTCTTGATCCACTCTTCTTGGTCTCTATAAGCCACACCTGTTTTCCACATATATGGCTGGCCTTTCCCGTCTCTTTCACATCTCTTTCACTGGCTTTTCTTCCACTGCCCTCCCTTTAAGATGATGTCCCTCGGCACTCTGTCTTGTTCCCTCTTCTCCCTCTGCGGGCTCTTTCTGGGTGAGTTCATCCCTTCCCATGGCCTCAGTCTCTAATACCTCCCAAATCTGTATCATTTCCTTGGAGTGCCTCTTGACCTCCAGAAATCTATGTCCAACCTCCTACTCAACCCCATATCCCACAAGAATCTCCAACTCATTGAAAATCAAACTGAAATCATCATCTCCCACAAACCTGCTTTCCATTTATCCCATGTTCCCTCCGAGGGAGAGGAGAAGCACAACCAGCCATCGAATGACCCAAGCCCAAATCCTGGGCGTCATTTTTGACATGATCCTCTTCTTCTCGACATGCTCATCAGTGGATTATGTCAACTCTGTCTGTAAAATGTCTCCCTGACTCACTCCTTCTGTCCCGCACCTGGCCACTATTGTGGCACAAGCCACTGTCCTTTCTCCTAGACAATTGCAATAGGCATTGAATGGGACCTCCTGTCCCTGCTGCCAGTGGGAACTTTCTTTTCTTTTCTTTTCTTTCTTTTTTTTTTTTTTTTTTTTGAGACAGTTTCACTCTATCCGCCAGGCTGGAGTGCAGTGGCATGATCTCGGGTCA